>NW_017263671.1:0-440 GCF_001662655.1 Pseudogymnoascus verrucosus
CCATCCTACACACCACCGCCCCATCCTCAAAAGTCCCCTCACAAGGCGGCGGGATATCACGCCCACTAACCCCTCCAGCGTTGATACCTATGATATCGAGATCTGTAACCCTTGACGGGGTGTTCCAGCATAACAGCCCACTATGTTCATCACAGTGCGGCGCACTATAGAGGAAGTAGAGGATATTCCCGAATAGGATAACGAAGATGATGATGAGGATGTAGTTAAGGTAGCTAAGAAAGAGGCGTGGGGGGATCATGCGACGTCTGACGAACAGGATGCGGCGCCGTTGTTGCGCGGCTGGGGCGTCGAGAGGAGGCATTTTGGGTGATGGGGATTGTGTGAGGGGTGTTTGCGCGGTGGGAGATGTGAGAATGTTGGTGTGGGTATGTGGGAGTGCGGTTGTTGGTATGAGATGTGTGTGGATGGAGGTGAGAGGG